>NC_051220.1:38365218-38370218 GCF_015220715.1 Pygocentrus nattereri | reverse complement strand
ACTGGCCCCACGCCCATTCAAATGTCTACGGCTATTACCTTTATTAAACAGGATCTCAATGCAAATTCGAATTTGCATGTAGAACCACAACACTGCTGTCAGTTTATGGTTTAGACAGCAACAGTTATGTACTATAGGCTTGCAATATGGCCATTTCTCTTTACTTCTTACTGATGAACACTTCTTGTTTTCAAGATTTTTCATGCCTGTCTCCTCTTCAATTTTAACATGGCTTACAGTGTTAAAAAGTAATTTGATTTCTGAGAAGATTCTGAAAAAAGAGAAGCTGTGTTGTGTTTAAGGATTACCTGCAACTTTCTTTTTTTCCCCTCCTAAAAACTCAAGGACTTTCACTCTTTAATCAACACCTTCTACCCAATCAACACTTACATGAGTATGTGTTCCTGCAAATACATAAAATCAGACAGTAAACACAAAGCAAAAAAGAAAGGAAAAAAAAAGATTTGCAGGTGTGTAGTGGACCCATCCTGTTTTGGTTTTGGTGATTAGAAATACAGCAGTAACAGAAGAACCTGGAGGAAATTGATTACTGATTTACATTATGTACAAAATTAAATCATCTGATCAACGTAACATCCCATACAACTTTACTGACAGACCAATATATATATATATATATATATATAGCTGTTGTTGGAAGAAAACCTTGTACCTCTATTTTTAATGTTTTTCAGTTTTTGACATAATGTGAAAATGCCTGTTACTCTTTACATTGTATATACATTTTATGATGAATGGACCAAAAGAAACAACCACTGACTTCCATTAAAAGTAAAGTAGGTTTTTTCCTCCTCTATAAGAGGTTTTCTTCTGACAACAGCCATATATATATATATATATATATATATATTATATATATTTCTATTGGTCCATTCATCATAACATTTTCACATACTGTAAAGGATAGCTGGTGCATTGAAATGATGTAGAAAACTAAATATATATATATATATATATATATATATATATATATATATATATATATATGCTAGATAGCTATGATATGGTTCTTTTAAGACTAAATTCTCAGTAACTGCTTTAATTTATCCAGTAACTACTATGAAACTGAAAATACACTCTGCAATTTGCCTTCGTCTTTAAAGGGTTAAAAAGTGAGGGTTATCTTAGTAATGACCAATAAAATTCTAATTTAATGCTGATATCTCCATTAGCAGCTCCTCCCACGGGGTGGAAATAATTCAGCACTTCTGAAGCGCCTCTAGATGTTGTGCACTACACAGGTTTATCTGATCTGCATGTGTGGGTTGCCTAAAACGTCTTCTAGGAGACTGACCGTTTTTCTCTCAGTACACTTTCCAAAACAGGGGAGGATGCTGCATGCTTGTTAAAGCTCTGGGTAATCAGCCCAGTCGTAATTAAACATGTTCTCACCTGATTAGAGCGGATTCCTGAATCAACTCACGCTTGCTTTTTCTGGCAAAACTACTTGCTCGTATTGAGAAAAAGCAGAGAGAAGGACCTTACGGCATGTTGGACCAGTATGAGAATCTCCAGTCTCAGCCGTGATCATTTCTGAGTGAAATATCAGCTTTATAGCACCGGTACTGATGTCACTCAACAATAGCAAATTTTAGTTTTAGCTGTATTGATACTGTAGGTATGAAAAACTGGATGGGTATGAAGAAATGGACCCATACTTCCCTATTGTGTATATAGGGGTGTAGGCCTGTGCAAAGACATGTGTGGGGGTGGAGGCTCAAGGGGAAAAAGAGCCAAATTAAACCTAATGCAATGTATTGCATATTAAAATAATTTGTACTAAGAGAGACACCATAATCATGTTTCACATACAAACCATACGCAGCATTGAGTGTTTCAATAGGCAGCAAAAATCATGAACATCATTAGCTATGCAGGGATTTAAACCCCGGTCACCAGCATGTAAAGGCACAGCATTAGGCTCTACATATATATATATATATATATATATATATATATATATATATATATATATATATATATATAAATATATATAGTTAAATAACTACATCATGGAATGTGACTTTCTTAAAGAGATCATCAGCATTTTTATTGGGATCTCCTGCACTGTGGTGATGAGAGACAGGTCAGAGATACTGAAGGGAACCACAGGTGATCAGTACTGCAGCAGGGGGCCACTCAAAAGCGATGAATCTCTATGTTCACCCACCAGCACTATTCCAGATCAGATCCAAACAGATCTTGCAGAATGGGCTGAATAATTTGAAAAGCATAGGAGACTTCAAAACAACATATTTTTTATTGAATACTGATGTACTTTAAAAGTAGAAATACACTTGAAGCCATGGGTTACAGTAAATGTATTCCATGCCACATTGTGCCTAACAATGTCCCTTACCTGTGTGTCTTGTATAAACCTGTTTTTTTATAACAGTGAAAACTTGGTGTAGTACCTTATTAACACTGCTTATTGTTGGCATCGTGTTTGGCTGTAGTTCAAAATAACTGCATTATGGAGTGCGACACTTTCTTAAAGAGATCATCAGCATTTTATTTGGATTTCCTGCACTGTGGTGATGAGTTACAGGTCAGAGGTACTGAAGGGAACCACAGGTGGTTGGTACTGCACCAGAGGCATGCTCAAGAGTGATGAATCTCTATGCTCACCCACCAGCACTATTCCAGATCAGATCCAAATAGATATTGAAGAATAGGTGGAAGAATTTGAAAAGCATAGGAGACTTCAATAAAAGATAAGTATATTATTTTTTCAATACTGATGTATTTTAAAAGTAGAAAGCCACTTGAGGCCGTGTGTTACAGTACATTCTACACTGCTTGTTGCTGACATTATGTTTGATTGTTGTTCAAAATAACTACATTATGGAATGTGACACTTTTTGAAATCAGCATTTCATTGGGATGGTGCCTAACAAAGTCCTTTACCTGCGCTAACATCACTGACACATATTAGTGAAACAAAAGACGACAAGCTAAAATATTGTCTGATATTATGATACATTTAGAATATCTCACAGTATTGAATTTGATCAATATTACCCAGCACTAGCCATGATAATGATTTGGTAGACGGCTGGCTTCACCCTTTAAGGAAAACAGAGCTTATGCCTATATATCACTCTAATTGCGGTAGGCAGGTTTAGGCCCCGGCTGCACCAGGACAGTCTGACTAAGGGGAAAAAACAACAGAGGGGCGCGGAGGGGGTGAATATTAATCGGCCCAGCGCTTGCAGATGCAGGGTGCGCTTTATTATGAAGACTAATGGTCCACTTGAGTAAACCCTCATTCCAATATCTAGGCTTGTTTGACCCCTCGCTGGCCTTCTTTTGAATATAATGCCAGAGATGGCTGGGATATGGTCAGGTCGCTTGCGCAAAATCTCAATATCACCCGTGGCAATTTCAGTATTAACCCCTTGTTTGCCAGCAGGCAGTAAAAAATGCCTTGGAGGAAGACTGTGGAGCTTGGAAATCTTCTAGAGAAAAAGTTTCCGTTCAGAACAATGGCTTTAGACAGGAGGTGGTCCGCAGTGGTTAGCTGGTGTTTGCATATTGGCAACCATACAGTTTGCCCTCAAGTATATGGTGGGTTTTTCTTTTCTTTTTTTTTTTCTTTTGACTTCATACACAGAGGTTCTAATGCTCAAACAAAATGCGCTGTGAAAATTCTTGGGCTTGTCGACAAAACATTTTCTCCCGAAAGAAATACCAAAGCTCTGCTAAATCCCAGCACCGCTGTCTGGTCTTGTTCTTTTGGAATGCCGTCGCAACCAGAGAAAATGGTATGCAGTATTCTAAGAGAAGGGTGAAGGAGGGAGGGAGGGAGGGAGGGAGGGAGGGAGGGAGGTGAGGAATGGGGGGCATGAATGTGTTCAGGGAAACTCTCTCTTTAATAGCCTGTACTGTATGTACAAATACCACAAAGCATTCACAAACTGCTCCTTTTTTTTCTTTTTTAATCTTTGCTACATGAGCATATTGCAATAACCGTTCAATCTGATCCCGCACCGCGATTTCAGAAAGGTCAACTTATCTCCCGCACACACATATGCAAGCGATGGAGGGACGAGGGAAAAAAAATAAAACATGTAATGATAATTCACCCGCTCAGACAATGAAAGCGCATGAGAAGAAGAGGAAGAAAAAAAGATTTTATCATTAAATAAAATACAGCAAGAAAGGAACAGGGTTTGGATCTGACACAGCAAGGGGAAATGCTACGCTTATCAAAAAGAATCGAGAGATAGAAAGACACAATTCACCACCCGCCACACACACACACACACCCACCAGACCACACCTCCACACCCTCATGCAGGTCCTCCCCTACTTCCATTCCCCCATCAGGAATCTTTCAGCAGCTCATTTGGCGCTAAAAGAAGAGGTGAACAGCTTCACACTTTTAGACCAAACCAGTCAGATTACAGGGGGCCTTTTCCCCTCATTCAGTCTCTTAGCATCTCTCCAGTTACACACACTGCTGTTTCCTCATATGTGTATATAACACACTAACACTTTTTGAAATAAGCTATAAACAGTGTAAGCTATGTCATACGCAAATATTCATTCAAGCGTTTGTACTCTTGTAAACAAGCATTTATAAATTTGTAAACATTTCACTATGTGTGAAATGTGCAGTACGGCTGTTCCTCTAATAGCCTATCTATCTATCTATCTATCTATCTATCTATCTATCTATCTATCTATCTATCTATCTATCTATCTGTCTGTCTGTCTGTCTGTCTGTCTGTCTGTCTGTCTACCTTTATATGAATCTATCTATCTATCTATCTATCTATCTATCTATCTATCTATCTATCTATCTATCTATCTGTCTGCCTGTCTGTCTGTCTGTCTGTCTGTCTGTCTGTCTGTCTGTCTACCTTTATATCTATCTATCTATCTATCTATCTATCTATCTATCTATCTATCTATCTATCTATCTATCTATCTACCTGTCTGTCTGTCTGTCTGTCTGTCTGTCTGTCTGTCTGTCT
>NC_051220.1:38332718-38362718 GCF_015220715.1 Pygocentrus nattereri | reverse complement strand
AAAATAAAAACAGATAGGCCAGTCATTTGCTGTGGAATCCACAACATTAACCTCTCAGACACAAATCTATTCCACTGTAAATTAGAGCTCAATTAATCAGAGCTCATCTTCATCTTAAGATTATGCGTGGACAGTTTCTGTGACAGCACTGAATGGAAACTAAATTAGTTTTACTGAAGACGCAGGTAAAATAAGAAAAATATATATATATATATAAGAATAATGACACACATAAAGAGCATAAACTGTAGCATTATGATGTTCAACCCTTATTATATATACAACCCTTATTTTGTTATACAATTATTTACCAATGCATAGTTATTTATATACAATTACATAATCACTTAATTAATGACATAGTGACATAATAGTTACACATGTATTACATTCTGTCAAGTAGAACTGCGACAAAAAACATGCCAAAAATGTAAAAGACTTTGGTTAAATTAGGCTGTACAAACAATTATAACACAATTAAATACCTTTATTATTTAATACCCATACTACCCAATTAAATACCAATTCTTAAATTAGACTGTATACGTAAATGATAGCATAATTAAATATCTAATTAAAAAAACCCTTTTCCCACTTCCCAGCACAAAAAGACTGGATGATTAGAATTGCAATTACTGCAGAACTTCTTGTTTTAATGAGCTAGAAGTAAGAAATCTTTAAGGAAAGAGGTGTTTTATGGCCCAGACACCATGGAGGAACAAAAAGCATTAGAACATTGTGATACTGTACCAGATAAAGCCAATATAAGTAATAATCAATGCTCCACCCTCAAAAATGTGTCGTTCTTAGCCACTTTGATGAGGATGGACAAGCTTTACAGAGCAAAAATCCCATTCAGTCCAATGACAGCTTGTAGCACTCAACACTATATGCTTCTAAAATGCATCATTTTTGTTGAGTCAGTATATATTGTTGCATTTTTGGTTTAAATTGTTATAAGCTGGACTATGTATGTATTTGCCATCAAGCTGGCTTTAGCATGGCTAAACTTGAGGTGTCCTAACAGCGTGACCTTTCACACAGATACCGCTGAACAGAAATGATTTGGGTTGTGGTTCATTCTCAGCATTGCAGTGCTAGAGTTATTAAACACTGTGTCCACCCACTGTCCACTCTATTAGACACACCTCCTTGTTGGTCCACCTTGTAGAGACGATAGCTCATCCGTTGCCCCACAGTTTGTTTTAGTCGTCCTCTAGTGCTTCATGTGTGATCAGCTGTTGGCTGGATATTTTTGGTTGGTGGGCTATTTTCAGTCCAGCAGTGACACTGAGGTGTCTAAATACTGCAGTAGCACTGCTGAGAATGATCCACCACCCAAACGATACCTGCTCCGTGGTGGTGCTTTGGGGGTCCTGATTATTGACAAGCAAGATAAAGAAAGTCTAACACATCATGCAGAGAAAAAGACGGACCACAATCTGTAACTGACTAACTACGAAGTGCACCTACAGCCATGTGAAAAAGTTTGGGCACCCTGGTCAAAGCACCATTTCTGTTATTTATTTTTTTTTCCAGCAGAACATAAAATAAAACGTAAATTGTAACCTATGAAGAATTTGTGGTCATGTTATATATTTTTTCTACTATGTTAAACACACACACATTTTCTAAGCCGCTTCTCCCTCAGGGTCGTGGGGGCAGGGTTGTGCTGGAGCCTATCCCACCGGTCATCAGGTGGAAGGCAGTGTAATGTAGGATGTCCAATTGGCCGGACGGCATGTCTTTGGACTGTGGGAGCAAACCGGAGAACCTGGAGGAAACCCATGCAGACATGGGGAGAACATGCAAACTCCACACAGAGAGGACCCTGGTCACCCAGCCGGGGAATCAAACCCAGGCCCTTCTTGCTGTGGGACGACAGCGCTACCCACCGCGCCACCGTGCCGCTCTTACACGAAACACAGCAATTTTTTTTTTTGCAGGAAAACGTCATATTTAAACATGCTGCAAAAAAGTGAAACATTATTTCATGCGGTAACAAACAATTGAACTAGTTTTATTCAACTTATAAAAACTACAATGATTGAAAACGATGCTTCATTCAAAGCATTTATTGAGGTTGAATAAAACTAGTTAATCTACTTGTTAACTTTTCATAGTGCACCTAATTGATGGTTTAACCTATTTTCACATCAAAGTCAACGATTTGATTAGGGGTAATTATACTTTTGCATACAACAATTTGGTAGATGGATCTGAAAACAGAACGAATGTTGTTATTTTAATGATTAAACTGATTTCAGATTCCTGCTAAGATTCTTTAAAGCTAATCGCATAACTTTTGCTATGAAAGATTGCGTTTGTGGGTGGCGCCTGGATAGGTCTGATTATAGGCATGGACTGGCCCATATTTCCAATCCTGACTGTATGTCCTTGTGCACAGCCTCATGGGAAATGCAGTTCATATACAGTCAGCATCTTTCATGTTCCTTTACTGTAGCAGACTTCACTTTACCAGCATTCAAGACTGTCGTGGACGTCTATCTATCTATCTATCTATCTATCTATCTATCTATCTATCTATCTATCTATCTATCTATCTATCTATCTATCTATCATTTGGTGACCTCATACTGTCAGACCTAAGACTGTCAGATTTTACCATATCACTTATAAAACCATCTGGTTGTGTTTTTTGCGCATGATGGATGTTCAGCCTCAGATAGAGAGAGAGGGTTTGCAAAGAGTCTGAACATAGTAAAAGCTTTTGGTCCACTATTAATAGTAAGTCATTCCTCAGACCTTAAGGCAAGCATCCTGGCCAGGGTTTCTCCCTATCACAAACCCATCTTTTAATGTCCACACCAAAGTGTGATGAGAGTTGCGCGTGCAGGAAGAAACCTTGATGGATGTCAGATGTTAGTGGTTGACTCTCGGTCATGGTGCCATCCGCCTATGGCTAAAACTGGCATAGAAGTGGAAAAGACAGAAAATGAATAGACACGGACGTTCTGTATGTATTTTCTGCAAGACAGGTTTATGCCTATCAAGGCCATCTGGTCTTAATAGAACATCAATTGATGTGAACAGGAACAGAGACCAATTTGTTTTCTCACTGGGGGGCTTGAAGCTGGGCTCTACAAGCACATACACACACACACACACACACACACACACACACACACACACACACACACACACACACACACACACAAGCCGGCTGGCACTCCAGGATGGTGGCTTGTCAGTGAGAAGGCCAGAGGCTACCTGTGCATGTGCTGTTGTGTGAGTGAGTTCTTAGGGGCATTTGGACAAAATAAAGAGTGCTGTTTACGGCTGCTGCTATCAGTTATGTTGGTAATCAAGTAATGAAATGATTATTTTGCTCATTAGATGAGGACGCACATGATGCATGCATCCCTATTTGCAACAGTTACATCATTTTACGAAGTGCAGAGTGCAGAACAAGAGCTTTCTATGTGCTACCCTGTGTTTCCTATCACTGCTTAAAAGATGCACGAGACTTCCTTTATTGTCAGGTGCAATGTTTGGGTCATTCTACAGAAACGTCCACTTTTTTCATCTCTCCATAGGAGTCACTGGTGTTGCCGATCCTCATTGGTGTTACACAGAAAAAATGTAACGCCAGAGACGTTTTTAATGAAAAATGCATTTGACAAAACGGCTGCTACAGAGCATCAAACCACATGTTGTCCATCATGGAATGTCCACTAAAATGTGTAATTTGATCCATTTGTATTACATTTTTTCAGTTACCTCAGAATAAAGTGGGTCACACCAGTGAGCTTCATATGAAATCATGAGCTAAATGAGACACAGTGGACTGGCCATGTGCTTTTCTTCATAGATCCTCAGAAAATAGGTAAAAGGAAGTGATGTCATCAGTGTGATTTTTTTTTTTTCAAAATAAGAGTCTTTGTTACAAAGTAACACCAGAGACGCGACTCCTGGGGACCACAACTTTCACTATATATTTTATATTTATTTAACATTAGTTTTCGTCATGTCCTTTAATTCATATATGTCATAGTCATGCATAGATTATCACAGTTAAAATTGCTGAAAAACATGTTTTTTTTACCCCAAAATATGGCCCTCACCCTTCACACATGACCGTGAGCACAAGCACATCTTTGGTGCTTTGAATTCTATATAATTGATTTAAAAACCAAAATTGATAAATTCATGGTTCAACACGCTGCAACTCATAAAATAATATTGTTTTAATATAAATAACTTTTTTAGTTTAAAGTATAAATAAATCGTAACCCTAACATGGTTTTCAAGTGTAATGTGTCTGTAAATGCTAGGGACACAAAAATGGACATTTCTATACAACCCCAACTTCATACTAAAAGAGTGCGGGTACTAGACTGGCCTGCCTGCAGTCCAGACCAGTCTCCCATTGAAAATGTGTGGCGCATTATGAAGCTCAAAATACGACAACGGAGACCCCGGACTGTTGAGCAAGTTGTACATCAAGCAAGAATGGGAAAGAATTCCACCTACAAAGCTTCAACAATTAGAGTCCTCAGTTCCCAAACGCTTATTGAGTGTTAAAGGAAAGGTGATGTAACACAGTGGTAAACAACCCCTGTCCCAACTTCTTTGGAACATGTTGCAGGCATCAAATTCTAAATGAGTGAATATTTGCAAAAAACAATAAAGTTTATCCGTTTGAACATTAAATATCTTGTCTTTGTAGTGTATTCAATTGAATATAGGTTGAAAATTTGACCAGAAATCGAGCTGAACCGGATTAGTATTCAGGTGAGTGTGAACGATGATTGGAGAGCTGTGGAGGATCAGCTGGCATGTGATCTCCCAAAGGATTCTGGGAGGTGCAGTTCATGGGTGCTTCAGAGCTGGAGGGACGTGTGACATTAGGAAGAGCTTATTATTGTTCTGTTTAATCAGAGTAATGATAAAACATGACTCACGTATGACTTTCATTCCTATGTATGCAGTTTCTTGTTCCAATAGGCAGCTATTGTTAGAACACATTGTATACATATCAAAAAATACAACAGCAGATTGGAGAAGTGCAGATAAAATGGAAGAAGAAACTACTTTGCCTCTGTGTTAATAAGTTAAAAAGGCCTGAAAATTAAAATGGACCAAATTACAACTTTTCAAAGGCTCAAATGATACACACAGAAGCTTTTGAAAGACTTTTCATTTTATATTACTTTTACATAAAACTCCTTTACGCAATGTGGGAAAAATGTAAATGAGGTTCTGTCCCTTTCTGAGGTGCATAAGAATATAAAACATGCATTTTCATCACTAAACTTGCCAAATATTTATCCATCCATGCCAATTCATGAAGAAGGCAAGATCTGAATTGCATAAATTGAGTAAAAGTACAAAAATCAATTACAATAATACTGTACTTTGTTAGTATACTGAAGTATTGTTCAGTAAGATTTGTACTTTACTCAAGTATCATTATGTGTGTGTGTAGTACTTGAGTAAAGCACAAATCTTACAAATTAACACTAAAGTATACTAACAAAATACAGTTACTCAAGTATTTTCCACCTGGTCTGAGCTTCACTTATATATTTTTCTACTTTAGTCTCTGAGTGCTGTGTTTTATGTGTGCATGCCTATGTATGCATGTGCGTGTGCGTGTGTGCGTGTGTGCATGTGTGTGTGTATGTGTGTGTGTGTGTGTGTGTGTGTGTGTGTGTGTGTGTGTGTGTGTGTGTGTGTGTGTGTGTGCATCCAGGCGTCTGCTGAGGGGCTTGGCATTGTGGGGTAGATGTTGGGGGGGGGGGGGATGAATACCCTCAGCCAGCCAGCTGGCAGCCTGGACTCTTTGTACAGCCCAGCTTTTCATATTGTCTGCTCAGTTTACAAATAAACATGGCTGGGGATGCGGCCTACAACAAACAGATAGCCCGAGTCATTGTGCCCGACAAGCCGTGATGTATGCAGAGCGCACTGCTTCTTCACACCACTCCATTCTCTCCCCTCCACCTCCGCCAAAGACACACACTCCGGTCTCCACCTGCAGTGAATTAACCCTTTAAAAGTCTAAAGCTCTGTGTGTGGGTCCAACTACATAACTTGCATGAGTTTTGGAGAAGATACTGAATAATTCATAGCTACTGAACAATACTTTGCAGCTACTGAATATCATAACAAGTCTGACAATCTAGTATCACATGTTAGTACTACAAGACAGTACTATGGGAATATTATAAGCAAAATATTATAAGCAAGGCAAGGCAAGTTTATTTATACAGCACCTTTTATACACTGCTGTCATTCAAAGTGCTTTACAAATTAAAAAATACAGAGTTGTTTAAAAAAGTAAAGGAAAATAGGAATGAAAACGATTAAAACAACAGATTCAAAAGAGAAAATCATTCAATTCAAATTCAAAAATTAAAAATGTAATTAAGAATTAAAAAAATAAAAGTTAGATTAGGATTTAAAAAATGCTGTAACAGAGTAAAAATGCTAGAAACACTAACAGTGTTTAAACTGAGCTGAAAGCGGCTCAAACAGGAACGTTTTGGGCCTGGATTCCATTTAAGAGCAGCATAGCAGCTAAACACTGCTCTTCCAGCCTTCATTTAAAGAAGGATATTTTTACTTTTTACTTATTTTTGACTAAGTCTTGCCATTTATGGCCCGACCTGAAGGCCTAGCTGTAAAAACCACACTACATTACTTATTATGATTGGTATCAGTATCATTTTTATTATTATTAATATAGTGGTCAAAGATTTTTCCATGAATATCACCATAGTTTACCAAAAATTCCGAGTTTCATTTTGAATCTCATGAGCGGAAGTATTCTTTCAGATCATTTTTGGAAGACTGAATCTAACATGGGCTACATAAACGCTGCATGTTACCTGAGTCCCGTCACTTTTTACACTGGAAGATGTTCATTAGCATTCATACAGATCCACGCCAGCTCCTGTTTTATATTTCATTAGCCTCAGAGCCTCTGATAGCACTACAGCGGGACCATTTAAGCACAGATAAAACATGACAAAAGACCTTTTGAATCAAATGCTCTCCTTTAACCCACTCCCACTACACCCCCACCCCCCACCACACACACACACACACGCACACACACACAGCCTTTTAAAAGAGAAATAATAGATAGCTGGTTGTATGAATCCCGCCCACTAACCCTGGGAGCTACTTTGTCTTAATTACCTCAGGACGAGCGAGTGGCCCCTGAAGCAATCATCTTTGTTTGTTAAAACAGCCGTTATCTGCTTCAGTAAGGTCCATAAATAAAACATGGCCGAGATTACAATGTCATGTTCCTGAGGACTCCAGACCCTGAGAACCGATCACAACAGAATGAACAAAAAATATCCCAGAGCAATGAGTGCGCGCACACACACACACACACACACACACACACATACACACACACACATGCTCACATGCTCACATGCACACAATTGTTTTTATACAGTGTCATCATGTGAGGTCACACATATGTCCCATATGTATTTTGTATATATGTAAGTACCCATATGTGATAATATGTTCCATATGTATTATGTATATCACTGCTGTCAGAATAAAACCTTCATTTCACTGTTTTTCATTATGAGACATGATTAGAATTAACTGAAAAACCCTTTAATGCCATTTTTATTGTGATAAAATTTCATAATAAATGAACCAAAAAATCGCTTAGGATCCATTCTTGTCGCATTATCTTGAAAAATTGTGATTTTTTTTTACATATATGTCTAGACTGTCTATTGTCTATGTTTTATGCTCAAATTAATCTGTTCAACATGTCATTGCTGTCAGGACTAAACCTAGTATCTCCAAAATTGTAAGTGGTTTGAAAAAGGAAAAAACACGAACTTTTCCACAGACTTTCCTAAATGTCCACATAACTGGTTCTGTACTGTAGTCCATCTGTTTCTCTGCAGACTTTGTTAGCCCCCTTTTACCCTGTTCTTTATTGGTCAAGACCCCCATGGACCCTCACAGAGCAGGTACTATTTGGGTGGTGGATCATTCTCAGCACTGCAGTAGCGCTGATGTGGTGGTGGGTGTGTTAGTGTGTGTTGTGCTGGTGTGAGTGGATCAGACACAGCAGTGCTGCTGGAGTTGTTAAACACTGTGTCCACTCACTGTCCACTCTATTAGACACTCCTACCTTGTTGGTCCACCTTGTAGATGTAAAGTCAGAGACGACAGCTCATCTGCTGCTGCACAGTTTGTGTTGGTCATCCTCTAGTCCTTCATCAGTGGTCACAGGACGCTGCCCACGGGACACTGTTGGCTGGATAGTTTTGGTTGGTGGACTTTGCTCAGTCCAGCAGTGACACTGAGGTGTTTAAAAACTCCAGCAGCACTGCTGTGTCTGATCCACTCAGACCAGCACAACACACACTAACACACCACCACCACGTCAGTGTTACTGCAGTGCTGAGAACGATCCGCCATCCAAATAGTACCTGCTCTGTGGGGGTCCTGATCACTGAAGAACAGTGTTAAAGGGGGCTAACAAAGTATCAGAGAAACAGATGGACTACAGTCTGTAACTGTAGAACTACAAAGTGCAGCTATACAGTAAGTGGAGCTGATAAAATGGACAATGAGTGTAGAAACAAGGAGGTGGTTGTAATATTATGCCTGATTGGTGTGTACATATATAAATATATATATATATTTGTGTGTGTGCATGTGTGTGTGTGTGTGTATATATATATATATATATATATATATATATATATATATATATAGTTACAAAACCTTGTGTCTTCACTTTTGTTATTTCTCAGTTTTTCACATATTTAGAAAATGCCTGTAGTCCGTTACGTCTTTACATTGTGTAAATTTCATGATGAATGGATCAAAAGAAACATCCCAAAATGACAAAAAGGTAATGTAAGTTAATGTAAGCAGATTTTTCTTGGTTAGTAAAATTTTGCACGATATAAAATTTTTCACATTACATCAAAAACTCATCAAAAAAGTCAATGATAAAAAATAAAAACAGGAATATATCACTTAGTACTTAAGTATTTATGGGACACAAAGCGTGCCATATGTGTATATGTAAGTACATAAGTAATAATAACTCGCATATCTATTTTACACATATATAAAGGCACATCTCTGCCTCTCTCTCTCTCCCTCTCTCTCTGCCCCGTTCCCTGTTATCTGATGGCAGTGTGTCGTGGCTGTCAGCGCTGAGTGATCTAGCTGTGGCCGATTGTACGTTTCCACACATGTAAATAACCTTTTTCAGCAGTTCAAGGTGGGCCGCTGCTCCACTGCCATTTGTTTATTTTATTACCATAGACTGAGGGATGGGCACCGCTGGCTGCTCCAGGCGGAGAAAAGCAATAAATAACGACCTTTCTGCCGGAATTATAATCACCAAAGTGTTGCCATGGCACAACTCCGTACATTCTTGCTCCGAACGGCAGGGGAGCATCCAATCATACGCAGGACATATGGACCCTGCCCTGGCCTGCCACTGCATATGCTGAGGAAAAGAGGCTGCGATAGTGCAAAGAGCAGCTACAACTCAATACACGATGAGTTTGCTGGGAAATTACAGCCAATTTCATGGAGAAACTGCTGTACATATCGATCACACATTACATAGTGCAGCCTAAAGAGAGGCATACATAGAGCCTAAAGTTAATAAATAAAAATATAGATTGTTTTTACTGGTACAGTCTTCTGTAACTGTACCTGTTTACCAATACAGACACTAAAAAATGAATAATGACCACTACCGGTACGTTATTGCTTGTTGTGTTTATTTAGATGTAGTTTCATAGAATTTAAGTAGCAAATCTCTGCTGCTTCTAAGATGCTTCTCTTTCTGGGTCGCGGGGGAACGAAACCTTATATCTCCAAAACGGTAAGTTTACAGGAGAAGAAAAAAAACGTTTTATTTTTAATGCAAGTCAATGGAACCAGACGTCTTTCCAAGTCATTTTGGGTCATTTCTTTTGGTCCATTCATTGTGAAATTTGCACACAGTGTAAAGGACCACAGGCATCTTCATTACGCCTAAAACTGAAAAATGACAAAATCAGAGATACAAAGTTTCATTCTGACAGCAGCAAAATTCTATTGCTCATGAACAAAAGTAATTTATAGCATGAAATATGTCTTTACTGTCTTCTGTCTATGTATGCCTATTTGTTCAACATATCGTTGCTGTCAGAATTAAGTCTAGTACCTCTAAAATGGTAACTGGTTACAAAAAGGTGGGAAAAAAGCATTATTAGCCTTTAATAATAAACTGATTTTTCAAAACTTCTGCATAATTCAGTATTTGAGATGTAAACGAATGCCATTCAGAGGGGTTTGGTGTGAAATGGTTCATTGTAGACTTATTTACAGTGGCGGTGATAGGAACCAGGGGTCGCCATGACTACAACACAAATATGGACATTTTGTTTCCCATCCAAAACCACCACTGAACCTACACATATTCTGGGGTTTTAAATGTAATGTTGATGATGGTAAAATAATGTTAACTCTGACATAAAACACTTCCTCTGGGGACTATTTTACCTAATAGGGGGCATTCGTGGGCTCGAGGTTAGGGAACCAGCCTTGTGACCGGAAGGATGCCGGTTCGAACCCACTTGGCTGACGGTCCATGACTGAAGTGCCCTTGAGCAAGACACCTAACCCCCAACTGCTCCCCGGGCACCGTGAATAGGGCTGCCCACTGCTCCAGGCAAGTGTGCTCACTGCCCCCTAGTGTGTGTGTTCATTAGTGTGTATGTTGGTGTTTCCCTGCATGGATGGGTTAAACGCAGTGACAAATGGTTGTTACTTCTAATTTATATTAAAAATGATGTTTTAGGCCAGAATTTAATTTCAAAACTGTAGTAGGCATTGTATTTATAATCATCTCACGTGTAAGGGAGTCTCTTAAAGGCATTAAAGTCTTCAGACATCAGGTTCCAGTCTCCACTGCTGTGAGCAGTTGGCAACTTTCTCTAGAAAGGAGCATTTCACATGAAACCACTATAAATGACTACATCTTAAAGATTCAATTATGCAGAAATTTCAGAACATTGGTGAAATCGCCCTGCAATGTAATACGCTTTAATGCCAGGTGTTTTGCAGCCTTTCTGTAGGTCTATTCATCATAAAGTGTGCACAGAATGTAAAAGGCAGCCGTCACTTTCACATTGTGTCAAAAATATAAAGAAACACCGAAGCAATGATTTGTGAACAGCGATAATATGTTTACCATCGTTTCAGTATTCAAAACTTCCAAAAGACACTGAGAAAATATTTAAGGCAGAATGTTTTTTCTGGACTTTTCTCCTGGCTTGATTTCTGACACGTAGGTGTTCACGCACACAAGCAAACTGATCATAATAACATCCCTGCGTTTCCAATCCACTCTTGAAAATCTGCATTCGGCGGTAACCTCGGAGAAATTACTGTCAGTGGTCAGATTGCAGCTGCAATCTCTCGCCTCAGATGTACTGTAAACCAATTCACAATCAGGCGGGATGAATCCAATCAGAGAGGGTGGTGCAACAATCTAGGTCAGTTTTCAAAATGACTGCCACAGGCAATAAGATTAAGGAGCACAGCAATTCAGTGAAAGACGCACCACTAACCCGGCCTGAAAGGAACGCTTTTTCTCGCCTGCTTTCTCTCTTCTTCCTCACCGCGGAGCTAATGCTTATTTTTCCTGCTCATTTTTTTATGATGAGGACATGAAAAAGAGGGCATTATGTATCTTTGTATCAAAAGTACAGTGGGTGATTTAGTATAGAAAAAAAAAAACTTTTTTCTTCCCCCCCTACACCCGGCCGCCAAACCCCTCCTCGTACACACACACACTCACTTTCTCTCCCATTTCTAAAGCTTAACTTCATTGTCTCAAACCCTTTCTTTCATCTTAAGACAAAGATTTATGTAAATCTTTGGGCCCGGCGTTAATGCGTGGCGCACTGTGAGAAATAGCATCCCTAAATCGCCGTATTGTTGTTGAAAATGACAAGGCAGCCTCCTAATCCCACAATGCGATCATCCAAATGTGTCATAATGCTCTGTGTAGGCAGGCAAATCTGAATATCAAAAAGGCACCACGCACCTCGCCAGTGCCTTCAGTTGTTCACAGCTGTTTTTTTCTTTTTTCTTTCCTTTTTTTTCTTAAAGAACTCACCCCATCCTCACTTAAGGAGGAAGTTTGAGTGACTGCCTTGGTGCAGTTAAAAGGAATCCTGCTAGAAACAGCATAGTTTTCTTTCTTTGTCTCACTTTGGGTGCGCTTTTACAGTTTTTATTTTTTGCGATTATTATTTCTTCTGATTCAAACAGCAGTGCTTTTTTTTTTTTTCATTGCTTACTATTCCGCTAGCTGCACTTAATCCCGACAGTCACAACTGTGACTAAAAATATGTTTGTAAGTGCTTAAATGTGCTTTCTGCTGAACACTAAACTATAAATGAAACGATGGATCATTTTTGTTTTATATAAACATTTTTACATTGGTAGTGTCTCAGGTCACATGACCAGAGCCAACTACTTCAGCTGTGCACCTGAGAAAAATGTATCAAAGCTCTACAAAAGGAAGTCAATAAAACATGTTACACTGCAGGTACTACCATATTTGATACATAAAATCTTTAACAGGGTTTGTTAAACGAAGCTGCTGGTGTTCTCAGAACGAAGGACTGACCACCACAGAGTCCAGACCTCAGCATCAATGAATGTGTTATTGGGATAACTTGGATTGTGAGAGGCAGAAAATGTGACCAACATCTAAGACTGAACTTTGGAGAACTGGAGGAGTGCAAAAGCATCCATGAAGATTTAAAGGGAGATTCTGAAAATAAAGCAATTGTTACATTTTGTTGCTTTTTCCAGACTCTAAAAAAAGGAATAACTTGTATTTAATAGTTGTTTTGACCGGAAATGTATTTAAATGGAACTGTATGCCTGTAAACATTACATTTCATTTAAGCAGAAGCTCTTATCCATTGTACTTTGCCTTGGTGCGAGTAGGGCAGTGAAGCGTGTCGTCCACTGAGAACTTCAAACCAGCGAATTAGATGTGACTACATTTGAACTGAAAGCCTTTTGTTTCTGAACATAGTGCCGTGAATTTGGGGATGAAACAGGTTAACAGTGATAGCTTTTAGACTTTTCAGCACTTGCAATAAAACATCTCGGGCTCACTTGGTCGGACGAAGGATATTCCGACGTTCCCGCACCAGCAGTCATTTCTCCACAGCTTCAACTTGAGATGGAACATTTCTCGAGGCTCAAATTGATTTGAATGTCTTTGATTAGTTTTCTTGTCATCCTGCAAGAAAGAGCACAGTTTTCTTTCTTTGTCTTACTTTGTGTGTGCTTTTACAGTTTTTATTATTTTTATGATTATCACTTTTTCTAATTCAAAGAATGGTGCTTTTTCTCAGTGTGTCATCTGCTGAGATGCTAGACTTCAAACCAGTAACTATGTGGGACAACATACGAATTAAAACCAATTATATTTGTTTCTGAACATCCTGCCGTTTTTCTCAGTACTGGTATTTTAACCCTCTGCCATCACACTCCCACTGACCCTGAGCAGAAGCCCAAGCGGTGTGCAGTTTTTTCATAGGGTTGTCCAAAGAGTAAAGCTTATGTACGCATGTACCAGCAAAGATTTGGGGATGAAACAGGTTAACAGTGATAGCTTTAAACTTTTCAGCACTTGCAATAAAACATCTCGGGCTCACTTGGTCGGACGAAGGATATTCCGACGTTCCTGCACCAGCAGTCATTTCTCCACAGCTTCAACTTGAGATGGAACATTTGTCGAGGCTCAAATTGATTCGAATGTCTTTGATTAGTTTTCTTGTCATTTGTCATGTGGTTGGAGCTGTCAGAGGAAGAGGAGGAGGAGAGAGAGAGCGCTTTTGGAAACAGCCATGAAACAGCCATGCCAATCAATTGGACAAGGACAAGTTGGGTGAATAATAATGGTAATAATTACAACACAAGTCTGGGGAATCCCCTGATTCGCCATGACTCCCTCATTGAACCATCCTCCACTGAGACTTTTTCTCTACTATAATAATGAAGTGAGCCAACCGCACACTACCCCACCCCCACCCCCACCCTCTTTGAGGTATGTACATGGTGAAAAAAAAAGTCCAAACCTTAGGCTGAGTTTTATTTACTCAGGGTCTCTTTGAAAGCGTTTTGAAAAGGGCTCCCTCCCTCCTGTCCGACGGTAAATTCCTGGGCCGTCGCTCCAGGCCCGGTGGGGGGATTTAGAGGGAGAGAATAGCTGTGTTGATCTGGAAGTCTTAAGCAGCACTGTACCTGTCAACATGCGTGCTCTTAAGACGCACAACCGTGGCTTAAGTCACTTGAAGTTGCCTTTTAATGAGAGGGGTGGGGGGCGCGACGGCGTCAGGATGAAGCACAAATAACTCCATACCATAATAACTCCTGTGGCTTTAATCCCACTGCTGTTTATGTAATGGAAATAAGCAAAAGCAGGTTCATTAGTGGACGGGTTATAATCTATAATAGGACTCTACAAAAGTCATAGACCACAATTCATTTCTTTGTCATTCAAATAAGTGGAAAACTGGTTTCCAAAACTGGAGGTCAAAAGCTACATAGAAAATGGGGCTCCTTACAACCACCTGGGATACCTGGTGGACAACAAGACTGCTCCCATCAGATAAACAGCACGTCTTTGAAAGAGAGGAGAAAATCAAGCTGCTTCAGATCTGAAAACATCCACAGGTGTGTTTGTCCATCCCTCCACTGTGAGAAGACGACACAGTGAAAGGAGGTGTAGGTGCTATATTCCAACATTTCTAACATGCAGTGGATTGATTATTGATTTTGATCAATGTACCATATATTTCAATAGTTAATAGTCAAATAGCTCTTGCCAGACCTAAACAGACCACAGGAATTAGGACTGCACAGTTATTTATTATATGGACTGTATGCATTATGCAACTGCAAATATGCCTTTCAAAATCTTACTGGTAACCTCAATAAGATTTAGACTAAATACACAGTGCATTTAATCAACAGCAGCAACCAGCGCATGACAATTGTAATATTCCTTGCACTGATATGCATTTTTGACTGGCAATAAAATCAGTAAGAAGTGGTCTCTGACTTTTGCACAGCAACGTACAGACAAGCATGAATGCATACTCACTTACTGTCTCTCTCACACACACACACACACACACACACACACACACACTCACACATTCTCTGCAGTTAGACTTGTCCTCTCCTCCTGTTATGATGTGAATGGATAGCCTAATAGGAATACAGGCCTTTTCAGTCAGAGAGATTAAATGAAATATTAACAGCCTCGCTCCCCCTCTTCCTCGGCTATCTCTTTGCCACGTTTGACAAATAAAGTCCTTTTACGCATAGATTTTGTCTCAGTTATTGAACTTTTATTGCACCCCGCTGATTTCTTTTCTCATGGTAGAAAAAACATTTTAATCGCTGCGCTTCACGCTCTTCCTCTGGAGCCTCGTCTTTAAAATTATTGCATCATGCGCTGACCTGAGTTATCTGCTCATGCTCATTACATGGTGATTACTGTATATAGGCTCGATCTGAAACATGTTTAAAGAACAAAAAAGACGTTCTAAGTTGTTTTACACTGCTGGAGAGATCAGATGTAACAGTATGTAAAGCTTTGGCTGGAGTCTGTCTTCATCTTGTGCTAGTTTATGAATTAATTAGATGAAGAGAAATAGAAAGTTGTGGAATTCGGATCTCAGAAAGTTTGTAGAGGTGGAATGAAGATGTTTGGGCTGCACCCGTTAATGTAGAGTCAGTTTCTGAGTTTTAAGCTGCTAAAGTATATGCGTAAAGATATGTTGACACCCCTCCTATTGAGTCCAGGTGTTTCAGCCACACTCATTGCTTATAGCTGTAAATAGTCAAGCACGTTTCTATGCAGCCTCCCTAGACAAACACTGGCAGTAGAATGGGTCGTACTGAAGAGCTCAGTGATTTTAAACATGGTGCTGTAAAAGATGCCACCTTTCTGACAAGTGAATCTGGGAAATTTCTGCCCTGCTAGATCTGCCCCAGTCAACTGTAAGTGCTATCATTGTAAAAGGAAGCATCTATGAGCAACAATAATTCAGACACAAAGCGATAGACCACACAAACTTACAGACGGAGTGCTGAAGTGCATAGTCTAAAATAGCGTCTGTTGAATCGTTCACTATAGAGTTCCAAACTGCCTCTGGAAGCAACATCAGCTCAAGAACTGTGTGTCAAGAGCTTCATAAAATAGGGTCCGTGGCTGAGCAGCAGCATACAAATCTAAGATCTCTATGTGCTATGTCAAGTGTCAGCTGAAGTGATGTGAAGCACACCGCCACTGGACTCTGGATTTTATTCAATGCAACTCTGTGGCAGCAGTTTGAGGAAGGCCGTTTCCTGTTCCAGTGTGGCTGTGCTGCTGTGAACAAAGTGAGTACCTTAAAGACATGGTTTGATGAGTTTAGCATGGAGGAACTCCAGTAGCACAGAGCACAGAGCCCAGATCCCTGACTTCAACCGCACTGAATGTGTTTGGGATAAACTGAGACATTGATTGCGAGCCAGGCCTTCTTGTCCAACAACAGGGCCTGACCTCACAGATGCTCTCTTGACTGAATGGACACAAATTCCCACAAGTGCAGCTTTACAGTCACATTGGTAATTAATTTCCTGGACGTCCATCAGTGAGTTGTTACAATACTCCACACTCCACTTCCGTGAAGAGAGGAGACTGTTATAGCCACATGGCCATGGTTTTTGGGTGTTCATCAAGTTATATGCCGTCATATAATCACATAAGTGTGATTGTCAGGTGCCCATATACTTTTGCTCATATAGCATAATGGCACTCCAGCTTGAATTAAGTAATTAGTCATTTGTAATGGATTACTTTTTTTGAGTAACTGAATTTGGGTGCGCACTCACTCAGAAACTGTTACAGTGCATCCAACAATAAAGGCAGTACGGAGCTTCTTGTATACCCCATGTGTCAGACACAAGACACAAATCAGGCCTGTGGCACAATCCTATTCAGCCCACAAAATGATTTTAATTTTCTCTTAATATTAGACCATTTCACTACAGTTCCCAGTATGCACTGCAACGTAACATGCTCGTGTCTAGCTCAAGCAAATGGGCAGTTTTAAAAAAAACTGAGGTACATTGAGGACATATAAAGAGGTTTAACAGTTATCTGCAGCTAATGTAGTCTGTTGTTTTGTAGAAAACAATTTCTTTTTATGTAAAATCATTTTTGAATCGTTCAAGTACTCAGTGCCTTTTTTTGCTGTTGTAGTTTTGGCACATTTTGCACAAACAATAGCCAGTTGGGGTTATGTTAAGCAAAAAATGTTAAGCAAAAATAAAATATAAACACAGCTGGCACGTGGATTTGTTGAGATTTTTAATATGGCCCTTTTATTGGTTGAGTTTGACACCCCTGTTGTATACAGTGATAGACAACACAGTGGCACACAGAAAGCTCCAAATCCACATGCTGCTCCAGTTTATTATGACCAGGGGACAAAAACAAAGTCACTGAATGTATCACAGATGACACGTTAGGCAAGACAGCGTTAAAGATATTAAAGGCTTGTAAAGGTGTGGAGAAGAGCGAGTTTGATTGTTTGAATGTCGTTCTCGTCTGGATGAGTATAAGTTGTGCCTACTCTCGTTTACACATGACTCAATTGGAATGTAAAGAGAGAGCCAAAGTCCCCTTAAACCCCCCTTACTCACTCTCTCTCTCTTCCCCTTCACTGGGAATAATCCCCCCTACGGGGGACTTCAAAGAGCAGGCCAGTCAGGGATAGGCTTAATTACCCTTTTGCCTTGAAACTGATGCCAAATCAAAAACTCGTCCTGGTCTGCTTCAGTTCTGTCTCAACAAGCCTAATTCCGCCACTGGAATTCATTTTATATAGTTTTGGAAGAAATCTATATGAATACATGTAATTCCCACAGGAGTCATCACGTTTAATGATCCTTTCAGTGTTCATTGATTTGTTGCTGATAAGTTTCTTCCAGTTTTACTGATTTATGGGAGACGAAAAAGCCAATGAAACACTGTTTAAATTAGCTACTGTGTAAGAGTCAATAACTAAGGTCAACAATCTCTATGTGTGATTCCTGGCCTGGGCAATTATATTAGTCATTATCCCTGACAAATTACATATACTTTAGAATAGGAAAATTGTTCCACTTAGTGAAGAAAAATGGTTCATCTGAATAAAAGTAAGTAAGAGGTGCATAGTGATTATGCTTGCGTGGAAATATGACTCAACTCATACTCAAAGGTGGAGCCGCCTGTCTAAAAAATTACTGATAATTCAACATAAAGTGTATCAAAGATAAAACTGAACATTTAAACAAAGTAATCAAATGCATTCTTTCATTGGTGTTGAATTTTTTGGCATTTTAGCAGATACTCTTACCTAGAGTGACCTCATGTTACTGATATAAGTGAATGCAGCATTGGGAGTCTAGCCCAAGGACTCTCATTGGCATAGTGAGATGTGCTTGCCTAGGCAGGGAACTGAATCCCAATCTGCCACATGGAGGGTGGTGTAACCCACTAATCACTACACGAAGCATCTGTGGTACAGTGATTTATTGATGGTAGAGAGATGATTCAGCATAGTTGTTGATAGTTTCATTTTTCAATGATTTGACTGGATGTTTAATAAAAGCAATGCATTCTAATGCCAGTTGGCAAGAGAGAAAGAAAAGGATTTCTTGACCTTTGAGGTTTGTAATGAAATCTTAGATGATCTGTGTGAAAATTTAAAGAGTAAAAAGTGTTTTCTCTTCTTTTTGAAATGGAGTTGTATAAAATACTATTCACTTTTAGTAAAGCACAAATCTTCCACAGTAATACTTATAAATACATTATCGCTGTCCAAAGAAATCCATGTGTATCCATTTTTGTTGATTTGTATTTTTCTACATCATTTCACCACATCCACAGTCCTTTATATAGTGTGATAAGTCCATGATGAATGGACCAATAGAAATGCTTTAAAATCACTTGGAATAAAATCTATTTACATTGACTTACATTGAAAGGTAAGAGAGTTTTTGCCCTCTCCTGTAAAGTTACTATTTTGGTGACAGCGATGAAATCTAGAGTATACTCAAGTATCATAACCTGTTTAGTTCATTGAAACTCTTTTGTACAAACTAACTAAAAACTAAGATAATTTGTCTTAACTTTGTTTATTTGTTGTTTGGTTGACTTTAAATCGTTTAAAGCACAGGTTAACAGAATGCAGCGCTGATCTTAGCAATTCAATTAGTTCAAAATTTTAAGGTATGTTAAAATAACAGCTACGGTGTATCTGGAGATTCTTCCCTCACTTTGCCATCCTCTTTCCCTCCGTTTGCTTTAGATGTTAGATGAGGGCTTGTAACCTCAGCCATTTCTTTTTCTTTTTTTTTTTCTGTGCTGCTGAGTGAAGTGTGAAAGCCCCGTGGGCTGAGCTGGAGGGCTGTTTGATGGCTGGCCGGGGGAACGGCGGTATTTAACACCGCGGAGAGTTGAGCATGAGCAGGGGCTTAATGACAGCGGCGCTAATTCAGCACCCAGAGGCCTAGCGGGCACCTGCGGAGCCGGCCGTCACTCAGCTTCAGCTTAGCCACCCTCGACAGGTCCCGAAAGGGAAGGGGATCCGCATCCCTCCAGCTCCGGCTCCTGCTCACCCGCCGCTGAACACTGACACTCACGTCAAAGCCACTCTCTCCACCAAAAAGACCCCGCCTCACACACCAACCACGCTGCCTCAGCATGGGTCTGAGCGACGCTGTTCAAATGCATCTTTCAGTGGGGGGTTCGGCCGCGCTTGGATGTTTAGACTGTATAAAATGTCAGAACCACAGCTGCATTTTGCTCCTTTCTGATGGCCGTTCTGTCCAATTCGCCTGAGCTTTGTGACAACACTGTAGTCAACATGACCAATACAATCAGTGCATTTAACCTCCTGAACTGCAGGCTTCAAAGAACCACTGTAAACTACCCAGGAACGACTATGGAGCCTTATAATACATACATTACGTAGAAACTGTAGAAATATATGGTCCTAAATGGCTCTTCACTTGGATGCACTATTTTAAGAGAAAGCCTTAATAGGTATATAGTAGAGGTTTTTAATCCCTTAATCCCTATGCTTTATCACATCCCTATTACGTACATTACAAGTACCTGAATAACTCAAGTAAACCATAAATCTTTAAAATGATATTTCAGCATAGTAAACAAAGCATCCTTGCTCAGGTCATTTCCACCCTGGCAACCTATTTAGTTAACGGACACTTCAATAGCGGATTAGTATTACATAATAATTAGACAATAATTTATATTATATAGGTTTTTTATTACATCATAAGGCTTATTTTTCATACTACATAATGACGTAAAACAATGCAAACCGGTTGAGGTTTCCTCAGATTATTGAAGTGTGTAATGAAAACCCAGTGGTTCTTCCATAGTATTAAGCCAACAGCCCCTTTCAGTTACCTTTGCTTTTAAGAGTGTAGTTAAGATAGTGAGGAACTAAAGGAGGAGTTGAAGACATATGGCTTAAAACATACTAAAGAAATAAAGTGTCTTTACCCACAGCAGAGCATCCTTAAGGAATGACTGGTTTATCCAGATCCCAGATTTTGACCTTCGGGTTTAGTATTCAGTGTCTAACATCAGCTACTCAGTAACTACCATGTAACTAATGTGTAAGTACTAATTATGTGAGTGGAGTGAGGAATTTGATGTGGACCCATATAGTGACCCTGACAGTTCAGTGCCTTAAGAGAAGGCGTTGTCCAGTCCCACAGTGTGAATGTTTGAACAGAAGAAAAGCATTTATTATTTTTATTATTATTCCTGACCTCCATACCTAAAGTTGTCTCCTGATATTCCACGTAAGAAGAGGAAGGAATGAAAGTAGGTCTAAGATCTATGTATATATGGGCATTTAAGCAGGACCCTGGAGAATGCGAGAGAACGTAGGAGCTCGGCTCAGATGGGCCAGGCAGGCTGAGCGCTCTTCAAAGCGGCTCTTCTCAGGGAGTCATTTTTAGATATCAGGGCTTGATACATTTTGGGAGCAGTTTGAAAATACCCATAGCGTGACAGGCAGATTGATATGTTTCTGTATGAGTGTGGTCAGTCTGAGTGGCATTAAATGACTCTAATTGCAGCCTCCGGTTGGAGGCGAGCCCTTTGATGTTAGATACACATGTTAGGGAAACACATATAGACTAAAGATGGTTAGCGCTGTTCTCTTAATGCCACCAGTCCCCTTAAAGTTTATTTGATAACTGGATGTATATTGTAGGTATGACTGTGTGATTAAACATAATTACTGTTTTGACAAATCATTCACTTTTACCTTCTCTATGAACTGGCAAGTGTTTCCAAAGGCTCCGTAGAACCAATGAAGCATTTTGCAATCGTGTAAAGGTTTGTTATTGTTCAGTTAAGTCCACTTTTTTATTTATTTATGTATTTGTGTCATGTGGAAAGGGCTGCTGTGATAAGCCATTACTCTATTTTATGATTATCTGGCAATCTGCATGATGATCATTCATATTTCATATTATTCTACTTTATTAGAGCAATGATGATGTTTCATAGACACGCTGAGTTTAACATACTGGGGGGGAAGCAAATATAAAATGTGGCCTGCGCAAACGTTATAAGACAGTTTACGTGTATATTTCACATTTTCTTTTTTCCAATATGATAAACTCAGCAAATAAACAGAAAGTGTGTACTTATTGTCTCTTATATACTACTTTTTATGTCGGAACAAAACCTCAAATCTCCATTTTTGTTGTTTTTCAGTTTTTGACATGATTTGAAAAAGCCTGTTGTCCTTCACACTGTGTGCAAATTTCATGATGAACAGACTAAAAGAAACAGCCCAAAATGATGCAGAAAAAAGTCTGGTTCCATTGACTTACATTAAAAGTAAAGTAGGTTTTTTCCTTCTCCTGTAAAGTTACAGTTTTCAAGATACGAGGTTTTGTTCTGACAACATCGATATATTATACACACACACACACACACACACACACACACACACACACACACATACTCTCTGATTACAATATATCCGTACAGTATATAGACTCCTTGATTACTAACATTATTGATAATGGCAACCCAAATCGTGTGTGTGCGACTGAGAAAGAGAGATAACGAATTACTGTGATACCTCAACTGATTACTCCGACACTTCGGAGCTGATCCGTCTAGACACTGACAAGTGCACGTGGAGTGAGGTTGGAGGTTTTTTTTGTTTTTTTTTTACTTGTTGGAAACAAAATGATGACACAAATGAGCAATAATGAGTTAGACAAGTAAAACAGTTTGTATTTGTGCTCTATTCTTCTCATGCTAAGAGAGCTGCACTTTGCAGACCCCATAAAGAACCGGGTTTTACACTCAGAATCGAACAGACAGGGCTCGGGGGTGGGGTGGGGGGTGGTGGGGGGTGGGGGGCAGACGGGTAAAAGAAAGAAAAAAAAGAAAAAAGAAAAAAAAGACAGTTTTGCTGCCAGTGCCAGTCAGAACACGCACAAATCAAATGAAAACAAAGATGAAACAAGGTCTGGGTAAGCATTAAAAAATTATTTACAACCAATATAATAGTGAACAAAACATTTACTTTCATATATGTAGCTACAGTAAAAGGCTGCCGAGGCAACCTTTCAATCCCTTCTATACAAGTTTCATTTCGACAAATGCAAATTCTTCCCTTTTTTTTTTTATCCTGCCAAATTGAAATGGATCTACCGTGGCAGCTTCGCGGACTCGCTCGTTAATCTGCACCTTTCGTTTAGATTAGGAAAAAATGACAATGGTACTCATCGTCCGCTCTCTGAACGAGAGATGCACGTACAAGTTCCAAAATACAAGCTCCAGTACAAGAAGACATCGTGTCTACACGTGTAATTCAATCCAGCCATTAAGAGAATCCGTACCAGGTGAAACAAAAACAGATACAGATGACAAGAAATAGTTGTTTTTTTCTTCTGAAAACCAAAAAAAAAACCAACCAAACAAACAAACAAACAAAAAAAAAAAAAACAGTAAGACTTCTTGTGGGGGAATCCTCCGTACACTGCGCTAAGGGAGCTGGCACCCTTAGCCACAAGCTCTGTTTGCAGTTCACTTTTCTTTTTTTTCTTTTTTTTTTTTATCAATTTGTTATTTTCTTACACCCAAGGCAGAAAAAAAGCTACTAAAACTCAAGACTTTTACAGTTACAGTGACAAAAAACATTTTAGAGACCCACAATTTAAATTGGACTGCGAAATAAAAAAAAAAAATAAAGATAATTAAAAAAAGTCTTTTTTTTTTTTTGTCCTTTTCTTTTTGTAAAATGCCCAGGCATTCTCCAATATTACAAATACTGGTATACTTTTACAGTAAACAAGAAAAATGTAATATATATATTTATATTTATATATTTATATATATACTAAAACCCCGTCACCAAAAAAACCAATATACACATAGCCACTGTGGCATTCAGAGAAACTTTGTAAGCAAAAAAAAAAAAGAAAGAAAAAAAGAAAAAACAAAGAAAAAGACAGAAAAAAAGAAGAAAGAAAGAAAAAAATACTTGTTTAAAACACACATACACAGAAATATCATTTTTACCCTTGTACTTGTTTCAATACTGTAAACGTATTTTAAGACAGAGTGCACTAAAGTCTTTTTTTTTTTTTTTTTTTTTTTTTTTTAAAGTTTCTGTAGTTTCCTGATTTTTCGTCCAGTCTCTTCCTTTATCTATTCTGTAGCAAAAGAATCTTCTGGAAAAGAATCTACAATTTTCTTTTTTTATTCTTTTTTTTTTTTATTAACCAAGGGACGCAGTCTCATCCTGAAGTGAGGAATTATACATATATAACGTCTATAACGTGTGTGTTTGTGCCATTATATGTACAAATGCATACATATATACACACACAGACACATCAGTATTGTGCTGGCTACTTTACTTTACCTTTTATTCGACTTTTAAACGAGGTGATCTCCGATTCGTGTACGTTTAGAAGCAGATTAAAACTACACGGACGTTTTTCGCCTTATTTTGTTCAATTCTTTGCTTCACCGAAAGAAAAAAAAGGAAAAAAAAAGGTTGCATTTGTCTTGCAAGACAATAAATAGGAAGATCAGTATTCAAGGCACACTCATGTCAAATTGAATGGCAGTACAAAAACTGTCCAAATAAATTAATTTCACTTTTTATAGTGCCAGCGTTGTGAAAGCCAAGCCTAGTGAACGCTGGCACTTGAATCTCAGATGCTCCCTTCACCCACTAACTCCTTTTTCAGCGTAATTTCTTGCTCAGAAGCCGTTCGTAAAAACAAAATCATAAAGTGCGGGTCAACTGCAAAGAGCTGAGGCGGTTTTTGTTTGTTTGTTTGTTTGTTTGTTTGCTTGCTTTTCTTCTTCGTCTTCACGATATTCCCTCAATTCTATCAATTGTGGTGGCTTGGCCCTCGTGTGGTACAAATCAAGTTGTGAATTAGGCAAAAGGAGTGCTTGAAGACATAAAAAAAAAGAAAAAAAAAGAAAGAAAAAAAAAGGAGGGGAGAAAAAACTCTGCTGTGCATTGTTGCTACTTCTTAGAATGCGTTCAACTACACATCACAGGAAGTCCTGAATGAGAAGAAAGAAAGAAAAAAGAAAGTCTTACTGTTTTAGCCCAACAGATTAGGACAGACACTCTTAGTGTGCAATAGTCTACATACCTGCCCATGACTGGTACACACGGTGACCAAGTTAACCAGATATGCTCATACGCAGAGTTCAGCCATTGTATAATGCAGTAGGAATTTCTCAGAATGACTGGAAGCAAGAATGTTATGCATAGTCATGTGACCACTGTAAACGAATGTGGAGACTGAACACACCCTGCAATCTGGTTAAATTGGTGACACCCAGCTAAAGATGCAAACTCTACAATGACAAACATAAACGGAAGCATACCCAGTCATGTGGGAAAGTTTTAACACCCCCACCCCTCTTCACCACCCTCCCCGGTCGACGTCTTAGCACACATTTTTATCGATTTGCTGAGTTTAACATGTTGGGTGGCCGGGGGGTCAAATATAAAGTGTGCCAAAACTTTTGCACGGTCAGTCTTCATTGTATGCCTTTCCCCAATATGCTAAAATGAGCAAATAAAAAACAAGCATGCATTAAAGAAAAAAAAAAAAACGTGTGCGCTCCCAGTAAAGGATGTGTACTGCCACCATGGTGGGGGTGCCAAAACTTTTGCACACAACTGTAACGTTTAAATAGGCCAGATATTTGAAACAAACCAAAAAAAAACCCAAAAAAAAACAAAAAAAAAAAAAATCAGCTACCCTGCATAATAACTCTCTAGCAACCCATATAGGACTGTATGGCTGAGTGTGCGTGTCTATGTTTAGAAATTAGGCTATTTCTATCAGCAGTGCATTCGTCCAGATACAGATACGTAAATGCCGCGGTAAACAGGTAGTTGGTGGGAATCAGTGCTGGAGCTGGGAGGTCTGAGCCCTGTAATCTGGGCTAAATCTGGCTAAAAAAAAAAAAAAAAAAAAAACACACCAGGTCTGAACGGACTGAACTATCGGAGCGAACGGCTCAGCTTTGATAAGAGCGTGACCAGGAGGAGCCGTGTTAAACGGTCTAAAGCTCACGGCGAGCATCAGGAAGCCACGTGCCATCAGCTGGAATTAGATAAAGAAGCAAAAAAAAAAAAAAAACGGAGAAGGGCACGCTGTGATTAAGCTCGTACACACGGCGGCTGATGAGAGCAAGCGCCTCTCAGGATCAACAGTCTGAGCATGAACTAAAGGACTTATTAAAAACGATCCAGAAGCAAAAGATTGTTTGACTGGCTTTGTCTTGGTTTGGTACTAGGTACCTGAAAGCAGCTGCCTTTGTGATCATCATTTTTTTTTTTTTTTTAAACCATCCCTCCTGCCTGATTTACGGTCAGGAGAGAAAGCAGGATCCTCCAGGTTTACTGTCACATCTGACATTCAGTGCTACATACCCAATTAGATTGAAATCAGTTTACACGACAAGGTCTAAGGATTGTTGTCCGCTTACATGCTATCATGACTAATAAACAAAGGGAAAAAAAGAAAAGAAAAAACAAAAGGAAACAATAATAGCTTTCTCAGTTACGCTTTTCAAAAGAGTGAATTCGGCTTCTCTTCAAGAAATTACATGTAGCTTAAATATACAATTGTATAAGCAGCGGCCTAAAGGTTTCTCAACTCGTTCTCTGTTCTGAAAAAGAAAAATCTCAGGTTGTCTTTCTCTCTGGGTGACGAAAAAAAAAAAAAAAACACATAATAATAATAAAATAAAATTCCCAGCATTTGAAATCATAAGTAAAATAATGAAAAAATAGGAAATAAAATGCACCTGCACATGCCAGAACATTACGAAATCCAATAAATACAGAAATTATTGCACAGTTAAAGGCTCCATTTAAACATCGTCTAATTTATCCACTGATAGACTGATAGACTGAAATAAAACGCCAAATTAGGCAGTTTAGACCCGCTCCAATTACAACTTCCCTTTGCTGCTGTCTTTGTTTTTTTTTCTCAGATGGCAGTTTCTTAGGCAAAAACACAAACTCTAACTCAAATTATTATCACATTATTATTATCATTATTATTATTATTATTCAAAAAGGAAAAACAGAGTATCCAGCTACCCCTTTTGTTTGTAATATTCAAGGAATTGTGAGGCAAAATAGGAAAAACATCTGGCTTAGCTTCTCTCAGCTTGTTCGATTTTGACCTCGTTCGTCATCAAATGTTCCCCGTGCCACTTTTTCATGTGTTTCTCTAGCGTGCTGTAGACGCTAAAGGGCATTTGGCAAATGTCACAGCGGTACACTTCCTTACCGAGCTGCCCGTGCGTCTTCATGTGGCGCGTGAGTTTGCTGCTCTGGGCGCAGGCGTAGTTGCACAGCTCACACTTGTAGGGCCTCTCGCCCGTGTGGCTGCGCCGGTGTACCGTCAGGTTGCTGCAGTTTTTGAACACCTTGCCGCAGAATTCGCAGGTGTCGCTACGCCGGCTCTCTTTGGAGCTGGGCCGGCCTGGCCCTGGGCCCCCGCCTAAATGAGGGGTGCTGCCCCCGCTGGCCGTGCCGCTGCGGCCCGAGAGTCCCCCGTCCAACAGGTCCCCGGGTGGCGTGGAGAACCGCAGACTGCCGTTCTCTGAGGAATGCTCGGATGACGTGGCGAAAGGAGATTGTCTGGAGTCGGTGAAGCCTAGGAAGGGGTCTTTGATGAAGTGCCGCGAAGCCGCGTAGCCCACAAGCCACTGAGAGTAGACGTTTTCGGAAGGGATCAGTGGCGCTGGGGGCATGTCCAAGTCCTTCTCGATTTTGATCCTCTTGTTGGAGTGGGACAGGCTGGGGCTGGTGATGGGCGTGGGCTTGCGGGGGAACAGGCCTGAGAAAGAGTCGCCCGAGCCACAGTTCCTGCCATTGACGGTGGCCCGCTCCACCTGGTCCATCTCCCCGACCACAGAATCCTCATCTCCAGTGTCCCTCTGTCCATCAGAACCCCTCTTAGAGAAGGGAAGCCTCTTCTGATTGTCGATGATCAAGTTATTGTACTGCTGGATGGAGTTCAACCCCACATTTTCTACCATCTTACCCAGAGACAGTCCCTTTTCATCCACAGGGGGTTTAGAACCATTCTCCCGGTTGCGGCTCAGCTCCGAGTCCATGCTGAAATTGGATTCGGGCCTGCTCTCATTTTCCAGCTCCTCTTCTTCCTCTTCCTCTTCCTCCTCATTGTCAGGACCCAGTCCCTCACCCCGGAAGTCCCCATCACGGCCCTTCATTGTCTCCCCGGTGATATCACTGGTACCTGGCTCTGGCGAGCTGGTGGCCGAAAGACCGTCATCTGAGCGACCTGTGATGGATCCCGACTTGTGCATGTGGGTCTTCATGTGGCGCTTGAGCTTGCTGGCCTGTGAGCAGGCATGGTCACACAGCTGGCACTTGTAAGGCTTCTCTCCAGTGTGGCTCCGTCGGTGCACGATCAGGTTGCTCTGGAACTTGAAGGTTTTGCCACAGAACTCGCAGGACTTGCTCTTGTCTTGTGTCTGAGGTGGAGTGGTGCTGCTTGGGGGCATGGGTGGTAGAGGAGGAGTGCTGAGGAAGGGAGACTTGCGGTTGGGCTGGAAGGGGTTGGGGTTGAGCAGGCGGTGCATAGGGTTGGCGCGGCTTGGAGAGAGCGGAGGGGTGGAGTTGTTGTTTCCCGCCAGTTCTCTCAAGCGGCGGGAGAAATCCATGGACTGGGTCTCCATGGCCATGGGCGTCAGGCGCATCACTCTCTCAAAGGCACTGGGATGCTGGGAAATCAAACCCATTTCCTCTGCACTAAGGCGTTCCAGGCGATGGGGGTCTAAATGGTGTCGGGGTGGCGGGCTGACAAAGGGGGGCGTATTGGGGAGACGATTTTCCACAAAGCCTGGAGGGGGGTCCCGGAGCAAAGGCCCGGTCATCCGAAGCAGGTGGAAGGGGTTATTGTCCCCGAGGAAATTGGTGAGAGGAGATTGGGGTATGGATTCAGCACCAACTGGAGGAGGGATGGCGATCCGCGGGGTGAGCGAAGTGTTAGACGGATTGGGCTCCAAATAGATGCGGATCCCGTGTGTGTTCTGGGCGTGCTGCAGGAGGAACCATGCGCTGGCAAACGGCTGCTTGCATGTCGTGCATATGTAGCTCGATGGTTCGTCTCTACCTGCAAGCAAGTAAAGGTACAACAAAGGTCTTTTTACTAAAGATGTTACCTGTAAAATTAATAACATTTTTACCAATAATGTACATTAGGCGGCACCTAAATAACTAAATAATAGCCTATATCATGTACTGTACAACATACACGTATCTGTTGCATTTTGCAAATACTCTTGTTTTGTTACATTGTTCTAAATGAAATAACAGTATATTTGATATTAAAATTAAACATTTACAGAGAGTGGAATATGCAGAAAAAAAAGCTTTATCTTGCACATATAATAAACAAAATTAGCTTCATAACTTCATCTTTACTGGCAAGTAAGTAAAAGACAAAGGCCTTCGCTTGAGACACTCACTTTTAATCTAAATCAAGCAGGACTTGTCACTCATTCCCCCAAAACTACACAGCAAACAACTGTGAAAATCTTAAAAACTCAGTAGAATGCAGTGTTATGCAGCTGGCCTGACTTCAGCACTGCGCAACATGGGGTCACGGAGCGATTACATGTTTTCGCAAAACAAACTTTGCTCTGGGGCATTTGACATGCCTCGAAATTTGCCTCGCACTTTAAGCGGCGGCCTCACTCATCATGCCGTCCCGTGAATAGTGCGGCACATACTTAACAAGCTTGTGACAAGATCATTTCCATACTCGCCTCTGACGGGTTAGCACCACGAGAACATGGCATCTCCAATTTCAACTAGTCTTTAATCTTCCCTCTTACAAATGGTTGAATCATTATAGCAGCACAATGCCAGGCAGAAGCGCTCTAAACTGGGAAACCCTCCGAGCACCGAGGCTGTCCTAAGATGCCAAAGTAATATGCTGCTAAATTGGAAAAGTACAACTTAAAGTGTGATTTAAGGGACTCTTATCACTATCAAACAAATAAACTCGTCCCCTCTAGGAAACAAATAAAAAAAAGAGGAAAAATGGGCACATCAAGATAAATGGTTTCTAATAAAGAGTGAAAATACTGCCTGTGATTTAAGAAGCTGAGGGGAGAAAAAAAGTGGTCTGAGTTTGTTATTCAGTGTTAAAGTCTGTGGCATTTAAAACAGCTTAAGGGTATTATTTGCTCTTCCATTAAGAATTTCTCTGATTTTTTTCCCCCTATTCTATTATTGCTCTCTCTAAAAAAAACACCCCAGCTTTTACTGACATCACAGAGGCAGCACTTTTAACCAAACACACTGAGAGCAGGTTTAAACTTTG